>NW_028249552.1:0-28408 GCF_964263255.1 Lissotriton vulgaris | reverse complement strand
TGAACTGACGTTCAAAAATAAAACATTTGAAAACGGACCATTTTCCACATTTCTGAAGCATGACGTAATGGGGGGGTGTTATCTCTTTTGTCGAAAATCAGACGTTTTTGCTCGAACATTAAATGCCTCCAAATGGTATTTAATTAACTTCCCGGGGTGAAGAAACCCTTTTTGAGAACTCAGAGTGAGTAAATTGGCCATTTTCATGCACTTTTAACCATTCCATAAATCTTGTGTTTTGGGCCCCTGGAAGCATGAAAATCACTTTAAACATGCTAATTTTAGCTCTAACACTGATGATCCACCTACAAATGTGAACTGACGTTCAAAAATAAAACATTTGAAAACGGACCATTTTCCACATTTCTGAAGCATGACGTAATGGGGGGGTGTTATCTCTTTTGTCGAAAATCAGCCGTTTTTGCTCGAACATTAAATGCCTCCAAATGGTATTTAATTAACTTCCCGGGGTGAAGAAACCCTTTTTGAGAACTCAGAGTGAGTAAATTGGCCATTTTCATGCACTTTTAACCATTCCATAAATCTTGTGTTTTGGGCCCCTGGAAGCATGAAAATCACTTTAAACATGCTAATTTTAGCTCTAACACTGATGATCCACCTACAAATGTGAACTGACGTTCAAAAATAAAACATTTGAAAACGGACCATTTTCCACATTTCTGAAGCATGACGTAATGGGGGGGTGTTATCTCTTTTGTCGAAAATCAGCCGTTTTTGCTCGAACATTAATGCCTCCAAATGGTATTTAATTAACTTCCCGGGGTGAAGAAACCCTTTTTGAGAACTCAGAGTGAGTAAATTGGCCATTTTCATGCACTTTTAACCATTCCATAAATCTTGTGTTTTGGGCCCCTGGAAGCATGAAAATCACTTTAAACATGCTAATTTTAGCTCTAACACTGATGATCCACCTACAAATGTGAACTGACGTTCAAAAATAAAACATTTGAAAACGGACCATTTTCCACATTTCTGAAGCATGACGTAATGGGGGGGTGTTATCTCTTTTGTCGAAAATCAGCCGTTTTTGCTCGAACATTAAATGCCTCCAAATGGTATTTAATTAACTTCCCGGGGTGAAGAAACCCTTTTTGAGAACTCAGAGTGAGTAAATTGGCCATTTTCATGCACTTTTAACCATTCCATAAATCTTGTGTTTTGGGCCCCTGGAAGCATGAAAATCACTTTAAACATGCTAATTTTAGCTCTAACACTGATGATCCACCTACAAATGTGAACTGACGTTCAAAAATAAAACATTTGAAAACGGACCATTTTCCACATTTCTGAAGCATGACGTAATGGGGGGGGTGTTATCTCTTTTGTCGAAAATCAGCCGTTTTTGCTCGAACATTAAATGCCTCCAAATGGTATTTAATTAACTTCCCGAGCCCCTGGAAGCATGAAAATCACTTTAAACATGCTAATTTTAGCTCTAACACTGATGATCCACCTACAAATGTGAACTGACGTTCAAAAATAAAACATTTGAAAACGGACCATTTTCCACATTTCTGAAGCATGACGTAATGGGGGGGTGTTATCTCTTTTGTCGAAAATCAGCCGTTTTTGCTCGAACATTAAATGCCTCCAAATGGTATTTAATTAACTTCCCGGGGTGAAGAAACCTTTTTTGAGAACTCAGAGTGAGTAAATTGGCCATTTTCATGCACTTTTAACCATTCCATAAATCTTGTGTTTTGGGCCCCTGGAAGCATGAAAATCACTTTAAACATGCTAATTTTAGCTCTAACACTGATGATCCACCTACAAATGTGAACTGACGTTCAAAAATAAAACATTTGAAAACGGACCATTTTCCACATTTCTGAAGCATGACGTAATGGGGGGGTGTTATCTCTTTTGTAGAAAATCAGCCGTTTTTGCTCGAACATTAAATGCCTCCAAATGGTATTTAATTAACTTCCCGAGCCCCTGGAAGCATGAAAATCACTTTAAACATGCTAATTTTAGCTCTAACACTGATGATCCACCTACAAATGTGAACTGACGTTCAAAAATAAAACATTTGAAAACGGACCATTTTCCACATTTCTGAAGCATGACGTAATGGGGGGGTGTTATCTCTTTTGTCGAAAATCAGCCGTTTTTGCTCGAACATTAAATGCCTCCAAATGGTATTTAATTAACTTCCCGAGCCCCTGGAAGCATGAAAATCACTTTAAACATGCTAATTTTAGCTCTAACACTGATGATCCACCTACAAATGTGAACTGACGTTCAAAAATAAAACATTTGAAAACGGACCATTTTCCACATTTCTGAAGCATGACGTAATGGGGGGGTGTTATCTCTTTTGTCGAAAATCAGCCGTTTTTGCTCGAACATTAAATGCCTCCAAATGGTATTTAATTAACTTCCCGAGCCCCTGGAAGCATGAAAATCACTTTAAACATGCTAATTTTAGCTCTAACACTGATGATCCACCTACAAATGTGAACTGACGTTCAAAAATAAAACATTTGAAACGGACCATTTTCCACATTTCTGAAGCATGACGTAATGGGGGGGTGTTATCTCTTTTGTCGAAAATCAGCCGTTTTTGCTCGAACATTAAATGCCTCCAAATGGTATTTAATTAACTTCCCGAGCCCCTGGAAGCATGAAAATCACTTTAAACATGCTAATTTTAGCTCTAACACTGATGATCCACCTACAAATGTGAACTGACGTTCAAAAATAAAACATTTGAAAATGGACCATTTTCCACATTTCTGAAGCATGACGTAATGGGGGGGTGTTATCTCTTTTGTCGAAAATCAGCCGTTTTTGCTCGAACATTAAATGCCTCCAAATGGTATTTAATTAACTTCCCGAGCCCCTGGAAGCATGAAAATCACTTTAAACATGCTAATTTTAGCTCTAACACTGATGATCCACCTACAAATGTGAACTGACGTTCAAAAATAAAACATTTGAAAACGGACCATTTTCCACATTTCTGAAGCATGACGTAATGGGGGGGTGTTATCTCTTTTGTCGAAAATCAGCCGTTTTTGCTCGAACATTAAATGCCTCCAAATGGTATTTAATTAACTTCCCGAGCCCCTGGAAGCATGAAAATCACTTTAAACATGCTAATTTTAGCTCTAACACTGATGATCCACCTACAAATGTGAACTGACGTTCAAAAATAAAACATTTGAAAACGGACCATTTTCCACATTTCTGAAGCATGACGTAATGGGGGGGTGTTATCTCTTTTGTCGAAAATCAGCCGTTTTTGCTCGAACATTAAATGCCTCCAAATGGTATTTAATTAACTTCCCGGGGTGAAGAAACCCTTTTTGAGAACTCAGAGTGAGTAAATTGGCCATTTTCATGCACTTTTAACCATTCCATAAATCTTGTGTTTTGGGCCCCTGGAAGCATGAAAATCACTTTAAACATGCTAATTTTAGCTCTAACACTGATGATCCACCTACAAATGTGAACTGACGTTCAAAAATAAAACATTTGAAAACGGACCATTTTCCACATTTCTGAAGCATGACGTAATGGGGGGGTGTTATCTCTTTTGTCGAAAATCAGCCGTTTTTGCTCGAACATTTAATGCCTCCAAATGGTATTTAATTAACTTCCCGGGGTGAAGAAACCCTTTTTGAGAACTCAGAGTGAGTAAATTGGCCATTTTCATGCACTTTTAACCATTCCATAAATCTTGTGTTTTGGGCCCCTGGAAGCATGAAAATCACTTTAAACATGCTAATTTTAGCTCTAACACTGATGATCCACCTACAAATGTGAACTGACGTTCAAAAATAAAACATTTGAAAACGGACCATTTTCCACATTTCTGAAGCATGACGTAATGGGGGGGTGTTATCTCTTTTGTCGAAAATCAGCCGTTTTTGCTCGAACATTAAATGCCTCCAAATGGTATTTAATTAACTTCCCGAGCCCCTGGAAGCATGAAAATCACTTTAAACATGCTAATTTTAGCTCTAACACTGATGATCCACCTACAAATGTGAACTGACGTTCAAAAATAAAACATTTGAAAACGGACCATTTTCCACATTTCTGAAGCATGACGTAATGGGGGGTGTTATCTCTTTTGTCGAAAATCAGCCGTTTTTTGCTCGAACATTAAATGCCTCCAAATGGTATTTAATTAACTTCCCGAGCCCCTGGAAGCATGAAAATCACTTTAAACATGCTAATTTTAGCTCTAACACTGATGATCCACCTACAAATGTGAACTGACGTTCAAAAATAAAACATTTGAAAACGGACCATTTTCCACATTTCTGAAGCATGACGTAATGGGGGGGTGTTATCTCTTTTGTCGAAAATCAGCCGTTTTTGCTCGAACATTAAATGCCTCCAAATGGTATTTAATTAACTTCCCGAGCCCCTGGAAGCATGAAAATCACTTTAAACATGCTAATTTTAGCTCTAACACTGATGATCCACCTACAAATGTGAACTGACGTTCAAAAATAAAACATTTGAAAACGGACCATTTTCCACATTTCTGAAGCATGACGTAATGGGGGGGTGTTATCTCTTTTGTCGAAAATCAGCCGTTTTTGCTCGAACATTAAATGCCTCCAAATGGTATTTAATTAACTTCCCGGGGTGAAGAAACCCTTTTTGAGAACTCAGAGTGAGTAAATTGGCCATTTTCATGCACTTTTAACCATTCCATAAATCTTGTGTTTTGGGCCCCTGGAAGCATGAAAATCACTTTAAACATGCTAATTTTAGCTCTAACACTGATGATCCACCTACAAATGTGAACTGACGTTCAAAAATAAAACATTTGAAAACGGACCATTTTCCACATTTCTGAAGCATGACGTAATGGGGGGGTGTTATCTCTTTTGTCGAAAATCAGCCGTTTTTGCTCGAACATTAAATGCCTCCAAATGGTATTTAATTAACTTCCCGGGGTGAAGAAACCCTTTTTGAGAACTCAGAGTGAGTAAATTGGCCATTTTCATGCACTTTTAACCATTCCATAAATCTTGTGTTTTGGGCCCCTGGAAGCATGAAAATCACTTTAAACATGCTAATTTTAGCTCTAACACTGATGATCCACCTACAAATGTGAACTGACGTTCAAAAATAAAACATTTGAAAACGGACCATTTTCCACATTTCTGAAGCATGACGTAATGGGGGGGTGTTATCTCTTTTGTCGAAAATCAGCCGTTTTTGCTCGAACATTAAATGCCTCCAAATGGTATTTAATTAACTTCCCGAGCCCCTGGAAGCATGAAAATCACTTTAAACATGCTAATTTTAGCTCTAACACTGATGATCCACCTACAAATGTGAACTGACGTTCAAAAATAAAACATTTGAAAACGGACCATTTTCCACATTTCTGAAGCATGACGTAATGGGGGGGTGTTATCTCTTTTGTCGAAAATCAGCCGTTTTTGCTCGAACATTAAATGCCTCCAAATGGTATTTAATTAACTTCCCGGGGTGAAGAAACCCTTTTTGAGAACTCAGAGTGAGTAAATTGGCCATTTTCATGCACTTTTAACCATTCCATAAATCTTGTGTTTTGGGCCCCTGGAAGCATGAAAATCACTTTAAACATGCTAATTTTAGCTCTAACACTGATGATCCACCTACAAATGTGAACTGACGTTCAAAAATAAAACATTTGAAAACGGACCATTTTCCACATTTCTGAAGCATGACGTAATGGAGGGGTGTTATCTCTTTTGTCGAAAATCAGCCGTTTTTGCTCGAACATTAAATGCCTCCAAATGGTATTTAATTAACTTCCCGGGGTGAAGAAACCCTTTTTGAGAACTCAGAGTGAGTAAATTGGCCATTTTCATGCACTTTTAACCATTCCATAAATCTTGTGTTTTGGGCCCCTGGAAGCATGAAAATCACTTTAAACATGCTAATTTTAGCTCTAACACTGATGATCCACCTACAAATGTGAACTGACGTTCAAAAATAAAACATTTTGAAAACGGACCATTTTCCACATTTCTGAAGCATGACGTAATGGGGGGGTGTTATCTCTTTTGTCGAAAATCAGCCGTTTTTGCTCGAACATTAAATGCCTCCAAATGGTATTTAATTAACTTCCCGAGCCCCTGGAAGCATGAAAATCACTTTAAACATGCTAATTTTAGCTCTAACACTGATGATCCACCTACAAATGTGAACTGACGTTCAAAAATAAAACATTTGAAAACGGACCATTTTCCACATTTCTGAAGCATGACGTAATGGGGGGGTGTTATCTCTTTTGTCGAAAATCAGCCGTTTTTGCTCGAACATTAAATGCCTCCAAATGGTATTTAATTAACTTCCCGAGCCCCTGGAAGCATGAAAATCACTTTAAACATGCTAATTTTAGCTCTAACACTGATGATCCACCTACAAATGTGAACTGACGTTCAAAAATAAAACATTTGAAAACGGACCATTTTCCACATTTCTGAAGCATGACGTAATGGGGGGGTGTTATCTCTTTTGTCGAAAATCAGCCGTTTTTGCTCGAACATTAAATGCCTCCAAATGGTATTTAATTAACTTCCCGAGCCCCTGGAAGCATGAAAATCACTTTAAACATGCTAATTTTAGCTCTAACACTGATGATCCACCTACAAATGTGAACTGACGTTCAAAAATAAAACATTTGAAAACGGACCATTTTCCACATTTCTGAAGCATGACGTAATGGGGGGGTGTTATCTCTTTTGTCGAAAATCAGCCATTTTTGCTCGAACATTAAATGCCTCCAAATGGTATTTAATTAACTTCCCGGGGTGAAGAAACCCTTTTTGAGAACTCAGAGTGAGTAAATTGGCCATTTTCATGCACTTTTAACCATTCCATAAATCTTGTGTTTTGGGCCCCTGGAAGCATGAAAATCACTTTAAACATGCTAATTTTAGCTCTAACACTGATGATCCACCTACAAATGTGAACTGACGTTCAAAAATAAAACATTTGAAAACGGACCATTTTCCACATTTCTGAAGCATGACGTAATGGGGGGGTGTTATCTCTTTTGTCGAAAATCAGCCGTTTTTGCTCGAACATTAAATGCCTCCAAATGGTATTTAATTAACTTCCCGAGCCCCTGGAAGCATGAAAATCACTTTAAACATGCTAATTTTAGCTCTAACACTGATGATCCACCTACAAATGTGAACTGACGTTCAAAAATAAAACATTTGAAAACGGACCATTTTCCACATTTCTGAAGCATGACGTAATGGGGGGGTGTTATCTCTTTTGTCGAAAATCAGCCGTTTTTGCTCGAACATTAAATGCCTCCAAATGGTATTTAATTAACTTCCCGAGCCCCTGGAAGCATGAAAATCACTTTAAACATGCTAATTTTAGCTCTAACACTGATGATCCACCTACAAATGTGAACTGACGTTCAAAAATAAAACATTTGAAAACGGACCATTTTCCACATTTCTGAAGCATGACGTAATGGGGGGGTGTTATCTCTTTTGTCGAAAATCAGCCGTTTTTGCTCGAACATTAAATGCCTCCAAATGGTATTTAATTAACTTCCCGGGGTGAAGAAACCCTTTTTGAGAACTCAGAGTGAGTAAATTGGCCATTTTCATGCACTTTTAACCATTCCATAAATCTTGTGTTTTGGGCCCCTGGAAGCATGAAAATCACTTTAAACATGCTAATTTTAGCTCTAACACTGATGATCCACCTACAAATGTGAACTGACGTTCAAAAATAAAACATTTGAAAACGGACCATTTTCCACATTTCTGAAGCATGACGTAATGGGGGGGTGTTATCTCTTTTGTCGAAAATCAGCCGTTTTTGCTCGAACATTAAATGCCTCCAAATGGTATTTAATTAACTTCCCGGGGTGAAGAAACCCTTTTTGAGAACTCAGAGTGAGTAAATTGGCCATTTTCATGCACTTTTAACCATTCCATAAATCTTGTGTTTTGGGCCCCTGGAAGCATGAAAATCACTTTAAACATGCTAATTTTAGCTCTAACACTGATGATCCACCTACAAATGTGAACTGACGTTCAAAAATAAAACATTTGAAAACGGACCATTTTCCACATTTCTGAAGCATGACGTAATGGGGGGGTGTTATCTCTTTTGTCGAAAATCAGCCGTTTTTGCTCGAACATTAAATGCCTCCAAATGGTATTTAATTAACTTCCCGAGCCCCTGGAAGCATGAAAATCACTTTAAACATGCTAATTTTAGCTCTAACACTGATGATCCACCTACAAATGTGAACTGACGTTCAAAAATAAAACATTTGAAAACGGACCATTTTCCACATTTCTGAAGCATGACGTAATGGGGGGGTGTTATCTCTTTTGTCGAAAATCAGCCGTTTTTGCTCGAACATTAAATGCCTCCAAATGGTATTTAATTAACTTCCCGGGGTGAAGAAACCCTTTTTGAGAACTCAGAGTGAGTAAATTGGCCATTTTCATGCACTTTTAACCATTCCATAAATCTTGTGTTTTGGGCCCCTGGAAGCATGAAAATCACTTTAAACATGCTAATTTTAGCTCTAACACTGATGATCCACCTACAAATGTGAACTGACGTTCAAAAATAAAACATTTGAAAACGGACCATTTTCCACATTTCTGAAGCATGACGTAATGGAGGGGTGTTATCTCTTTTGTCGAAAATCAGCCGTTTTTGCTCGAACATTAAATGCCTCCAAATGGTATTTAATTAACTTCCCGGGGTGAAGAAACCCTTTTTGAGAACTCAGAGTGAGTAAATTGGCCATTTTCATGCACTTTTAACCATTCCATAAATCTTGTGTTTTGGGCCCCTGGAAGCATGAAAATCACTTTAAACATGCTAATTTTAGCTCTAACACTGATGATCCACCTACAAATGTGAACTGACGTTCAAAAATAAAACATTTGAAAACGGACCATTTTCCACATTTCTGAAGCATGACGTAATGGGGGGGTGTTATCTCTTTTGTCGAAAATCAGCCGTTTTTGCTCGAACATTAAATGCCTCCAAATGGTATTTAATTAACTTCCCGAGCCCCTGGAAGCATGAAAATCACTTTAAACATGCTAATTTTAGCTCTAACACTGATGATCCACCTACAAATGTGAACTGACGTTCAAAAATAAAACATTTGAAAACGGACCATTTTCCACATTTCTGAAGCATGACGTAATGGGGGGGTGTTATCTCTTTTGTCGAAAATCAGCCGTTTTTGCTCGAACATTAAATGCCTCCAAATGGTATTTAATTAACTTCCCGAGCCCCTGGAAGCATGAAAATCACTTTAAACATGCTAATTTTAGCTCTAACACTGATGATCCACCTACAAATGTGAACTGACGTTCAAAAATAAAACATTTGAAAACGGACCATTTTCCACATTTCTGAAGCATGACGTAATGGGGGGGTGTTATCTCTTTTGTCGAAAATCAGCCGTTTTTGCTCGAACATTAAATGCCTCCAAATGGTATTTAATTAACTTCCCGAGCCCCTGGAAGCATGAAAATCACTTTAAACATGCTAATTTTAGCTCTAACACTGATGATCCACCTACAAATGTGAACTGACGTTCAAAAATAAAACATTTGAAAACGGACCATTTTCCACATTTCTGAAGCATGACGTAATGGGGGGGTGTTATCTCTTTTGTCGAAAATCAGCCATTTTTGCTCGAACATTAAATGCCTCCAAATGGTATTTAATTAACTTCCCGGGGTGAAGAAACCCTTTTTGAGAACTCAGAGTGAGTAAATTGGCCATTTTCATGCACTTTTAACCATTCCATAAATCTTGTGTTTTGGGCCCCTGGAAGCATGAAAATCACTTTAAACATGCTAATTTTAGCTCTAACACTGATGATCCACCTACAAATGTGAACTGACGTTCAAAAATAAAACATTTGAAAACGGACCATTTTCCACATTTCTGAAGCATGACGTAATGGGGGGGTGTTATCTCTTTTGTCGAAAATCAGCCGTTTTTGCTCGAACATTAAATGCCTCCAAATGGTATTTAATTAACTTCCCGAGCCCCTGGAAGCATGAAAATCACTTTAAACATGCTAATTTTAGCTCTAACACTGATGATCCACCTACAAATGTGAACTGACGTTCAAAAATAAAACATTTGAAAACGGACCATTTTCCACATTTCTGAAGCATGACGTAATGGGGGGGTGTTATCTCTTTTGTCGAAAATCAGCCGTTTTTGCTCGAACATTAAATGCCTCCAAATGGTATTTAATTAACTTCCCGAGCCCCTGGAAGCATGAAAATCACTTTAAACATGCTAATTTTAGCTCTAACACTGATGATCCACCTACAAATGTGAACTGACGTTCAAAAATAAAACATTTGAAAACGGACCATTTTCCACATTTCTGAAGCATGACGTAATGGGGGGGTGTTATCTCTTTTGTCGAAAATCAGCCGTTTTTGCTCGAACATTAAATGCCTCCAAATGGTATTTAATTAACTTCCCGAGCCCCTGGAAGCATGAAAATCACTTTAAACATGCTAATTTTAGCTCTAACACTGATGATCCACCTACAAATGTGAACTGACGTTCAAAAATAAAACATTTGAAAACGGACCATTTTCCACATTTCTGAAGCATGACGTAATGGGGGGGTGTTATCTCTTTTGTCGAAAATCAGCCGTTTTTGCTCGAACATTAAATGCCTCCAAATGGTATTTAATTAACTTCCCGAGCCCCTGGAAGCATGAAAATCACTTCAAACATGCTAATTTTAGCTCTAACACTGATGATCCACCTACAAATGTGAACTGACGTTCAAAAATAAAACATTTGAAAACGGACCATTTTCCACATTTCTGAAGCATGACGTAATGGGGGGGTGTTATCTCTTTTGTCGAAAATCAGCCGTTTTTGCTCGAACATTAAATGCCTCCAAATGGTATTTAATTAACTTCCCGAGCCCCTGGAAGCATGAAAATCACTTTAAACATGCTAATTTTAGCTCTAACACTGATGATCCACCTACAAATGTGAACTGACGTTCAAAAATAAAACATTTGAAAACGGACCATTTTCCACATTTCTGAAGCATGACGTAATGGGGGGGTGTTATCTCTTTTGTCGAAAATCAGCCGTTTTTGCTCGAACATTAAATGCCTCCAAATGGTATTTAATTAACTTCCCGAGCCCCTGGAAGCATGAAAATCACTTTAAACATGCTAATTTTAGCTCTAACACTGATGATCCACCTACAAATGTGAACTGACGTTCAAAAATAAAACATTTGAAAACGGACCATTTTCCACATTTCTGAAGCATGACGTAATGGGGGGGTGTTATCTCTTTTGTCGAAAATCAGCCGTTTTTGCTCGAACATTAAATGCCTCCAAATGGTATTTAATTAACTTCCCGAGCCCCTGGAAGCATGAAAATCACTTTAAACATGCTAATTTTAGCTCTAACACTGATGATCCACCTACAAATGTGAACTGACGTTCAAAAATAAAACATTTGAAAACGGACCATTTTCCACATTTCTGAAGCATGACGTAATGGGGGGGTGTTATCTCTTTTGTCGAAAATCAGCCGTTTTTGCTCGAACATTAAATGCCTCCAAATGGTATTTAATTAACTTCCCGAGCCCCTGGAAGCATGAAAATCACTTTAAACATGCTAATTTTAGCTCTAACACTGATGATCCACCTACAAATGTGAACTGACGTTCAAAAATAAAACATTTGAAAACGGACCATTTTCCACATTTCTGAAGCATGACGTAATGGGGGGGTGTTATCTCTTTTGTCGAAAATCAGCCGTTTTTGCTCGAACATTAAATGCCTCCAAATGGTATTTAATTAACTTCCCGGGGTGAAGAAACCCTTTTTGAGAACTCAGAGTGAGTAAATTGGCCATTTTCATGCACTTTTAACCATTCCATAAATCTTGTGTTTTGGGCCCCTGGAAGCATGAAAATCACTTTAAACATGCTAATTTTAGCTCTAACACTGATGATCCACCTACAAATGTGAACTGACGTTCAAAAATAAAACATTTGAAAACGGACCATTTTCCACATTTCTGAAGCATGACGTAATGGGGGGGTGTTATCTCTTTTGTCGAAAATCAGCCGTTTTTGCTCGAACATTAAATGCCTCCAAATGGTATTTAATTAACTTCCCGAGCCCCTGGAAGCATGAAAATCACTTTAAACATGCTAATTTTAGCTCTAACACTGATGATCCACCTACAAATGTGAACTGACGTTCAAAAATAAAACATTTGAAAACGGACCATTTTCCACATTTCTGAAGCATGACGTAATGGGGGGGTGTTATCTCTTTTGTCGAAAATCAGCTGTTTTTGCTCGAACATTAAATGCCTCCAAATGGTATTTAATTAACTTCCCGGGGTGAAGAAACCCTTTTTGAGAACTCAGAGTGAGTAAATTGGCCATTTTCATGCACTTTTAACCATTCCATAAATCTTGTGTTTTGGGCCCCTGGAAGCATGAAAATCACTTTAAACATGCTAATTTTAGCTCTAACACTGATGATCCACCTACAAATGTGAACTGACGTTCAAAAATAAAACATTTGAAAATGGACCATTTTCCACATTTCTGAAGCATGACGTAATGGGGGGGTGTTATCTCTTTTGTCGAAAATCAGCCGTTTTTGCTCGAACATTAAATGCCTCCAAATGGTATTTAATTAACTTCCCGAGCCCCTGGAAGCATGAAAATCACTTTAAATGTGCGAGCAAAAACGGCTGATTTTCGACAAAAGAGATAACACCCCCCCATTACGTCATGCTTCAGAAATGTGGAAAATGGTCCGTTTTCAAATGTTTTATTTTTGAACGTCAGTTCACATTTGTAGGTGGATCATCAGTGTTAGAGCTAAAATTAGCATGTTTAAAGTGATTTTCATGCTTCCAGGGGCTCGGGAAGTTAATTAAATACCATTTGGAGGCATTTAATGTTCGAGCAAAAACGGCTGATTTTCGACAAAAGAGATAACACCCCCCCATTACGTCATGCTTCAGAAATGTGGAAAATGGTCCATTTTTAAATGTTTTATTTTTGAACGTCAGTTCACATTTGTAGGTGGATCATCAGTGTTAGAGCTAAAATTAGCATGTTTAAAGTGATTTTCATGCTTCCAGGGGCCCAAAACACAAGATTTATGGAATGGTTAAAAGTGCATGAAAATGGCCAATTTACTCACTCTGAGTTCTCAAAAAGGGTTTCTTCACCCCGGGAAGTTAATTAAATACCATTTGGAGGCATTTAATGTTCGAGCAAAAACGGCTGATTTTCGACAAAAGAGATAACACCCCCCCATTACGTCATGCTTCAGAAATGTGGAAAATGGTCCGTTTTCAAATGTTTTATTTTTGAACGTCAGTTCACATTTGTAGGTGGATCATCAGTGTTAGAGCTAAAATTAGCATGTTTAAAGTGATTTTCATGCTTCCAGGGGCCCAAAACACAAGATTTATGGAATGGTTAAAAGTGCATGAAAATGGCCAATTTACTCACTCTGAGTTCTCAAAAAGGGTTTCTTCACCCCGGGAAGTTAATTAAATACCATTTGGAGGCATTTAATGTTCGAGCAAAAACGGCTGATTTTCGACAAAAGAGATAACACCCCCCCCATTACGTCATGCTTCAGAAATGTGGAAAATGGTCCGTTTTCAAATGTTTTATTTTTGAACGTCAGTTCACATTTGTAGGTGGATCATCAGTGTTAGAGCTAAAATTAGCATGTTTAAAGTGATTTTCATGCTTCCAGGTGTTCGGGAAGTTAATTAAATACCATTTGGAGGCATTTAATGTTCGAGCAAAAACGGCTGATTTTCGACAAAAGAGATAACACCCCCCCATTACGTCATGCTTCAGAAATGTGGAAAATGGTCCGTTTTCAAATGTTTTATTTTTGAACGTCAGTTCACATTTGTAGGTGGATCATCAGTGTTAGAGCTAAAATTAGCATGTTTAAAGTGATTTTCATGCTTCCAGGGGCCCAAAACACAAGATTTATGGAATGGTTAAAAGTGCATGAAAATGGCCAATTTACTCACTCTGAGTTCTCAAAAAGGGTTTCTTCACCCCGGGAAGTTAATTAAATACCATTTGGAGGCATTTAATGTTCGAGCAAAAACGGCTGATTTTCGACAAAAGAGATAACACCCCCCCATTACGTCATGCTTCAGAAATTTGGAAAATGGTCCGTTTTCAAATGTTTTATTTTTGAACGTCAGTTCACATTTGTAGGTGGATCATCAGTGTTAGAGCTAAAATTAGCATGTTTAAAGTGATTTTCATGCTTCCAGGGGCTCGGGAAGTTAATTAAATACCATTTGGAGGCATTTAATGTTCGAGCAAAAACGGCTGATTTTCGACAAAAGAGATAACACCCCCCCATTACGTCATGCTTCAGAAATGTGGAAAATGGTCCGTTTTCAAATGTTTTATTTTTGAACGTCAGTTCACATTTGTAGGTGGATCATCAGTGTTAGAGCTAAAATTAGCATGTTTAAAGTGATTTTCATGCTTCCAGGGGCCCCTGGAAGCATGAAAATCACTTTAAACATGCTAATTTTAGCTCTAACACTGATGATCCACCTACAAATGTGAACTGACGTTCAAAAATAAAACATTTGAAAACGGACCATTTTCCACATTTCTGACGCATTACGTAATGGGGGGGTGTTATCTCTTTTGTCGAAAATCAGCCGTTTTTGCTCGAACATTAAATGCCTCCAAATGGTATTTAATTAACTTCCCGAGCCCCTGGAAGCATGAAAATCACTTTAAACATGCTAATTTTAGCTCTAACACTGATGATCCACCTACAAATGTGAACTGACGTTCAAAAATAAAACATTTGAAAACGGACCATTTTCCACATTTCTGAAGCATGACGTAATGGGGGGGTGTTATCTCTTTTGTCGAAAATCAGCCGTTTTTGCTCGAACATTAAATGCCTCCAAATGGTATTTAATTAACTTCCCGGGGTGAAGAAACCCTTTTTGAGAACTCAGAGTGAGTAAATTGGCCATTTTCATGCACTTTTAACCATTCCATAAATCTTGTGTTTTGGGCCCCTGGAAGCATGAAAATCACTTTAAACATGCTAATTTTAGCTCTAACACTGATGATCCACCTACAAATGTGAACTGACGTTCAAAAATAAAACATTTGAAAACGGACCATTTTCCACATTTCTGAAGCATGACGTAATGGGGGGGTGTTATCTCTTTTGTCGAAAATCAGCCGTTTTTGCTCGAACATTAAATGCCTCCAAATGGTATTTAATTAACTTCCCGAGCCCCTGGAAGCATGAAAATCACTTTAAACATGCTAATTTTAGCTCTAACACTGATGATCCACCTACAAATGTGAACTGACGTTCAAAAATAAAACATTTGAAAACGGACCATTTTCCACATTTCTGAAGCATGACGTAATGGGGGGGGTGTTATCTCTTTTGTCGAAAATCAGCCGTTTTTGCTCGAACATTAAATGCCTCCAAATGGTATTTAATTAACTTCCCGAGCCCCTGGAAGCATGAAAATCACTTTAAACATGCTAATTTTAGCTCTAACACTGATGATCCACCTACAAATGTGAACTGACGTTCAAAAATAAAACATTTGAAAACGGACCATTTTCCACATTTCTGAAGCATGACGTAATGGGGGGGTGTTATCTCTTTTGTCGAAAATCAGCCGTTTTTGCTCGAACATTAAATGCCTCCAAATGGTATTTAATTAACTTCCCGGGGTGAAGAAACCCTTTTTGAGAACTCAGAGTGAGTAAATTGGCCATTTTCATGCACTTTTAACCATTCCATAAATCTTGTGTTTTGGGCCCCTGGAAGCATGAAAATCACTTTAAACATGCTAATTTTAGCTCTAACACTGATGATCCACCTACAAATGTGAACTGACGTTCAAAAATAAAACATTTGAAAACGGACCATTTTCCACATTTCTGAAGCATGACGTAATGGGGGGGTGTTATCTCTTTTGTCGAAAATCAGCCGTTTTTGCTCGAACATTAAATGCCTCCAAATGGTATTTAATTAACTTCCCGAGCCCCTGGAAGCATGAAAATCACTTTAAACATGCTAATTTTAGCTCTAACACTGATGATCCACCTACAAATGTGAACTGACGTTCAAAAATAAAACATTTGAAAACGGACCATTTTCCACATTTCTGAAGCATGACGTAATGGGGGGGTGTTATCTCTTTTGTCGAAAATCAGCCGTTTTTGCTCGAACATTAAATGCCTCCAAATGGTATTTAATTAACTTCCCGAGCCCCTGGAAGCATGAAAATCACTTTAAACATGCTAATTTTAGCTCTAACACTGATGATCCACCTACAAATGTGAACTGACGTTCAAAAATAAAACATTTGAAAACGGACCATTTTCCACATTTCTGAAGCATGACGTAATGGGGGGGTGTTATCTCTTTTGTCGAAAATCAGCCGTTTTTGATCGAACATTAAATGCCTCCAAATGGTATTTAATTAACTTCCAGAGCCCCTGGAAGCATGAAAATCACTTTAAACATGCTAATTTTAGCTCTAACACTGATGATCCACCTACAAATGTGAACTGACGTTCAAAAATAAAACATTTGAAAACATACCATTTTCCACATTTCTGAAGCATGACGTAATGGGGGGGTGTTATCTCTTTTGTCGAAAATCAGCCGTTTTTGCTCGAACATTAAATGCCTCCAAATGGTATTTAATTAACTTCCCGGGGTGAAGAAACCCTTTTTGAGAACTCAGAGTGAGTAAATTGGCCATTTTCATGCACTTTTAACCATTCCATAAATCTTGTGTTTTGGGCCCCTGGAAGCATGAAAATCACTTTAAACGTGCTAATTTTAGCTCTAACACTGATGATCCACCTACAAATGTGAACTGACGTTCAAAAATAAAACATTTGAAAACGGACCATTTTCCACATTTCTGAAGCATGACGTAATGGGGGGGTGTTATCTCTTTTGTCGAAAATCAGCCGTTTTTGCTCGAACATTAAATGCCTCCAAATGGTATTTAATTAACTTCCCGAGCCCCTTGAAGCATGAAAATCACTTTAAACATGCTAATTTTAGCTCTAACACTGATGATCCACCTACAAATGTGAACTGACGTTCAAAAATAAAACATTTGAAAACGGACCATTTTCCACATTTCTGAAGCATGACGTAATGGGGGGGTGTTATCTCTTTTGTCGAAAATCAGCCGTTTTTGCTCGAACATTAAATGCCTCCAAATGGTATTTAATTAACTTCCCGAGCCCCTGGAAGCATGAAAATCACTTTAAACATGCTAATTTTAGCTCTAACACTGATGATCCACCTACAAATGTGAACTGACGTTCAAAAATAAAACATTTGAAAACGGACCATTTTCCACATTTCTGAAGCATGACGTAATGGGGGGGTGTTATCTCTTTTGTCGAAAATCAGCCGTTTTTGCTCGAACATTAAATGCCTCCAAATGGTATTTAATTAACTTCCCGAGCCCCTGGAAGCATGAAAATCACTTTAAACATGCTAATTTTAGCTCTAACACTGATGATCCACCTACAAATGTGAACTGACGTTCAAAAATAAAACATTTGAAAACGGACCATTTTCCACATTTCTGAAGCATGACGTAATGGGGGGGTGTTATCTCTTTTGTCGAAAATCAGCCGTTTTTGCTCGAACATTAAATGCCTCCAAATGGTATTTAATTAACTTCCCGAGCCCCTGGAAGCATGAAAATCACTTTAAACATGCTAATTTTAGCTCTAACACTGATGATCCACCTACAAATGTGAACTGACGTTCAAAAATAAAACATTTGAAAACGGACCATTTTCCACATTTCTGAAGCATGACGTAATGGGGGGGTGTTATCTCTTTTGTCGAAAATCAGCCGTTTTTGCTCGAACATTAAATGCCTCCAAATGGTATTTAATTAACTTCCCGAGCCCCTTGAAGCATGAAAATCACTTTAAACATGCTAATTTTAGCTCTAACACTGATGATCCACCTACAAATGTGAACTGACGTTCAAAAATAAAACATTTGAAAACGGACCATTTTCCACATTTCTGAAGCATGACGTAATGGGGGGGTGTTATCTCTTTTGTCGAAAATCAGCCGTTTTTGCTCGAACATTAAATGCCTCTAAATGGTATTTAATTAACTTCCCGAGCCCCTGGAAGCATGAAAATCACTTTAAACATGCTAATTTTAGCTCTAACACTGATGATCCACCTACAAATGTGAACTGACGTTCAAAAATAAAACATTTGAAAACGGACCATTTTCCACATTTCTGAAGCATGACGTAATGGGGGGGTGTTATCTCTTTTGTCGAAAATCAGCCGTTTTTGCTCGAACATTAAATGCCTCCAAATGGTATTTAATTAACTTCCCGAGCCCCTGGAAGCATGAAAATCACTTTAAACATGCTAATTTTAGCTCTAACACTGATGATCCACCTACAAATGTGAACTGACGTTCAAAAATAAAACATTTGAAAACGGACCATTTTCCACATTTCTGAAGCATGACGTAATGGGGGGGTGTTATCTCTTTTGTCGAAAATCAGCCGTTTTTGCTCGAACATTAAATGCCTCCAAATGGTATTTAATTAACTTCCCGAGCCCCTGGAAGCATGAAAATCACTTTAAACATGCTAATTTTAGCTCTAACACTGATGATCCACCTACAAATGTGAACTGACGTTCAAAAATAAAACATTTGAAAACGGACCATTTTCCACATTTCTGAAGCATGACGTAATGGGGGGGTGTTATCTCTTTTGTCGAAAATCAGCCGTTTTTGCTCGAACATTAAATGCCTCCAAATGGTATTTAATTAACTTCCCGGGGTGAAGAAACCCTTTTTGAGAACTCAGAGTGAGTAAATTGGCCATTTTCATGCACTTTTAACCATTCCATAAATCTTGTGTTTTGGGCCCCTGGAAGCATGAAAATCACTTTAAACATGCTAATCTTAGCTCTAACACTGATGATCCACCTACAAATGTGAACTG
This sequence comes from Lissotriton vulgaris, assembly GCF_964263255.1. Classification (NCBI taxonomy): domain Eukaryota; kingdom Metazoa; phylum Chordata; class Amphibia; order Caudata; family Salamandridae; genus Lissotriton; species Lissotriton vulgaris. Next base: position 9,349 of record NW_028249552.1, on the reverse strand, counting down.
ACGTTCAAAAATAAAACATTTGAAAACGGACCATTTTCCACATTTCTGAAGCATGACGTAATGGGGGGGGTGTTATCTCTTTTGTCGAAAATCAGCCGTTTTTGCTCGAACATTAAATGCCTCCAAATGGTATTTAATTAACTTCCCGAGCCCCTGGAAGCATGAAAATCACTTTAAACATGCTAATTTTAGCTCTAACACTGATGATCCACCTACAAATGTGAACTGACGTTCAAAAATAAAACATTTGAAAACGGACCATTTTCCACATTTCTGAAGCATGACGTAATGGGGGGGTGTTATCTCTTTTGTCGAAAATCAGCCGTTTTTGCTCGAACATTAAATGCCTCCAAATGGTATTTAATTAACTTCCCGAGCCCCTGGAAGCATGAAAATCACTTTAAACATGCTAATTTTAGCTCTAACACTGATGATCCACCTACAAATGTGAACTGACGTTCAAAAATAAAACATTTGAAAACGGACCATTTTCCACATTTCTGAAGCATGACGTAATGGGAGGGTGTTATCTCTTTTGTCGAAAATCAGCCGTTTTTGCTCGAACATTAAATGCCTCCAAATGGTATTTAATTAACTTCCCGAGCCCCTGGAAGCATGAAAATCACTTTAAACATGCTAATTTTAGCTCTAACACTGATGATCCACCTACAAATGTGAACTGACGTTCAAAAATAAAACATTTGAAAACGGACCATTTTCCACATTTCTGAAGCATGACGTAATGGGGGGGTGTTATCTCTTTTGTCGAAAATCAGCCGTTTTTGCTCGAACATTAAATGCCTCCAAATGGTATTTAATTAACTTCCCGGGGTGAAGAAACCCTTTTTGAGAACTCAGAGTGAGTAAATTGGCCATTTTCATGCACTTTTAACCATTCCATAAATCTTGTGTTTTGGGCCCCTGGAAGCATGAAAATCACTTTAAACATGCTAATTTTAGCTCTAACACTGATGATCCACCTACAAATGTGAACTGACGTTCAAAAATAAAACATTTGAAAACGGACCATTTTCCACATTTCTGAAGCATGACGTAATGGGGGGGTGTTATCTCTTTTGTCGAAAATCAGCCGTTTTTGCTCGAACATTAAATGCCTCCAAATGGTATTTAATTAACTTCCCGAGCCCCTTGAAGCATGAAAATCACTTTAAACATGCTAATTTTAGCTCTAACACTGATGATCCACCTACAAATGTGAACTGACGTTCAAAAATAAAACATTTGAAAACGGACCATTTTCCACATTTCTGAAGCATGACGTAATGGGGGGGTGTTATCTCTTTTGTCGAAAATCAGCCGTTTTTGCTCGAACATTAAATGCCTCCAAATGGTATTTAATTAACTTCCCGAGCCCCTGGAAGCATGAAAATCACTTTAAACATGCTAATTTTAGCTCTAACACTGATGATCCACCTACAAATGTGAACTGACGTTCAAAAATAAAACATTTGAAAACGGACCATTTTCCACATTTCTGAAGCATGACGTAATGGGGGGGTGTTATCTCTTTTGTCGAAAATCAGCCGTTTTTGCTCGAACATTAAATGCCTCCAAATGGTATTTAATTAACTTCCCGAGCCCCTGGAAGCATGAAAATCACTTTAAACATGCTAATTTTAGCTCTAACACTGATGATCCACCTACAAATGTGAACTGACGTTCAAAAATAAAACATTTGAAAACGGACCATTTTCCACATTTCTGAAGCATGACGTAATGGGGGGGTGTTATCTCTTTTGTCGAAAATCAGCCGTTTTTGCTCGAACATTAAATGCCTCCAAATGGTATTTAATTAACTTCCCGAGCCCCTGGAAGCATGAAAATCACTTTAAACATGCTAATTTTAGCTCTAACACTGATGATCCACCTACAAATGTGAACTGACGTTCAAAAATAAAACATTTGAAAACGGACCATTTTCCACATTTCTGAAGCATGACGTAATGGGGGGGTGTTATCTCTTTTGTCGAAAATCAGCCGTTTTTGCTCGAACATTAAATGCCTCCAAATGGTATTTAATTAACTTCCCGGGGTGAAGAAACCCTTTTTGAGAACTCAGAGTGAGTAAATTGGCCATTTTCATGCACTTTTAACCATTCCATAAATCTTGTGTTTTGGGCCCCTGGAAGCATGAAAATCACTTTAAACATGCTAATTTTAGCTCTAACACTGATGATCCACCTACAAATGTGAACTGACGTTCAAAAATAAAACATTTGAAAACGGACCATTTTCCACATTTCTGAAGCATGACGTAATGGGGGGGTGTTATCTCTTTTGTCGAAAATCAGCCGTTTTTGCTCGAACATTAAATGCCTCCAAATGGTATTTAATTAACTTCCCGAGCCCCTGGAAGCATGAAAATCACTTTAAACATGCTAATTTTAGCTCTAACACTGATGATCCACCTACAAATGTGAACTGACGTTCAAAAATAAAACATTTGAAAACTGACCATTTCCCACATTTCTGAAGCATGACGTAATGGGGGGGTGTTATCTCTTTTGTCGAAAATCAGCCGTTTTTGCTCGAACATTAAATGCCTCCAAATGGTATTTAATTAACTTCCCGAGCCCCTGGAAGCATGAAAATCACTTTAAACATGCTAATTTTAGCTCTAACACTGATGATCCACCTACAAATGTGAACTGACGTTCAAAAATAAAACATTTGAAAACGGACCATTTTCCACATTTCTGAAGCATGACGTAATGGGGGGGTGTTATCTCTTTTGTCGAAAATCAGCCGTTTTTGCTCGAACATTAAATGCCTCCAAATGGTATTTAATTAACTTCCCGAGCCCCTGGAAGCATGAAAATCACTTTAAACATGCTAATTTTAGCTCTAACACTGATGATCCACCTACAAATGTGAACTGACGTTCAAAAATAAAACATTTGAAAACGGACCATTTTCCACATTTCTGAAGCATGACGTAATGGGGGGGTGTTATCTCTTTTGCCGAAAATCAGCCGTTTTTGCTCGAACATTAAATGCCTCCAAATGGTATTTAATTAACTTCCCGAGCCCCTGGAAGCATGAAAATCACTTTAAACATGCTAATTTTAGCTCTAACACTGATGATCCACCTACAAATGTGAACTGACGTTCAAAAATAAAACATTTGAAAACGGACCATTTTCAACATTTCTGAAGCATGACGTAATGGGGGGGTGTTATCTCTTTTGTCGAAAATCAGCCGTTTTTGCTCGAACATTAAATGCCTCCAAATGGTATTTAATTAACTTCCCGGGGTGAAGAAACCCTTTTTGAGAACTCAGAGTGAGTAAATTGGCCATTTTCATGCACTTTTAACCATTCCATAAATCTTGTGTTTTGGGCCCCTGGAAGCATGAAAATCACTTTAAACATGCTAATTTTAGCTCTAACACTGATGATCCACCTACAAATGTGAACTGACGTTCAAAAATAAAACATTTGAAAACGGACCATTTTCCACATTTCTGAAGCATGACGTAATGGGGGGGTGTTATCTCTTTTGTCGAAAATCAGCCGTTTTTGCTCGAACATTAAATGCCTCCAAATGGTATTTAATTAACTTCCCGGGGTGAAGAAACCCTTTTTGAGAACTCAGAGTGAGTAAATTGGCCATTTTCATGCACTTTTAACCATTCCATAAATCTTGTGTTTTGGGCCCCTGGAAGCATGAAAATCACTTTAAACATGCTAATTTTAGCTCTAACACTGATGATCCACCTACAAATGTGAACTGACGTTCAAAAATAAAACATTTGAAAACGGACCATTTTCCACATTTCTGAAGCATGACGTAATGGGGGGGTGTTATCTCTTTTGTCGAAAATCAGCCGTTTTTGCTCGAACATTAAATGCCTCCAAATGGTATTTAATTAACTTCCCGAGCCCCTGGAAGCATGAAAATCACTTTAAACATGCTAATTTTAGCTCTAACACTGATGATCCACCTACAAATGTGAACTGACGTTCAAAAATAAAACATTTGAAAACGGACCATTTTCCACATTTCTGAAGCATGACGTAATGGGGGGGTGTTATCTCTTTTGTCGAAAATCAGCCGTTTTTGCTCGAACATTAAATGCCTCCAAATGGTATTTAATTAACTTCCCGAGCCCCTGGAAGCATGAAAATCACTTTAAACATGCTAATTTTAGCTCTAACACTGATGATCCACCTACAAATGTGAACTGACGTTCAAAAATAAAACATTTGAAAACGGACCATTTTCCACATTTCTGAAGCATGACGTAATGGGGGGGTGTTATCTCTTTTGTCGAAAATCATCCGTTTTTGCTCGAACATTAAATGCCTCCAAATGGTATTTAATTAACTTCCCGGGGTGAAGAAACCCTTTTTGAGAACTCAGAGTGAGTAAATTGGCCATTTTCATGCACTTTTAACCATTCCATAAATCTTGTGTTTTGGGCCCCTGGAAGCATGAAAATCACTTTAAACATGCTAATTTTAGCTCTAACACTGATGATCCACCTACAAATGTGAACTGACGTTCAAAAATAAAACATTTGAAAACGGACCATTTTCCACATTTCTGAAGCATGACGTAATGGGGGGGTGTTATCTCTTTTGTCGAAAATCAGCCGTTTTTGCTCGAACATTAAATGCCTCCAAATGGTATTTAATTAACTTCCCGGGGTGAAGAAACCCTTTTTGAGAACTCAGAGTGAGTAAATTGGCCATTTTCATGCACTTTTAACCATTCCATAAATCTTGTGTTTTGGGCCCCTGGAAGCATGAAAATCACTTTAAACATGCTAATTTTAGCTCTAACACTGATGATCCACCTACAAATGTGAACTGACGTTCAAAAATAAAACATTTGAAAACGGACCATTTTCCACATTTCTGAAGCATGACGTAATGGGGGGGTGTTATCTCTTTTGTCGAAAATCAGCCGTTTTTGCTCGAACATTAAATGCCTCCAAATGGTATTTAATTAACTTCCCGAGCCCCTGGAAGCATGAAAATCACTTTAAACATGCTAATTTTAGCTCTAACACTGATGATCCACCTACAAATGTGAACTGACGTTCAAAAATAAAACATTTGAAAACGGACCATTTTCCACATTTCTGAAGCATGACGTAATGGGGGGGTGTTATCTCTTTTGTCGAAAATCAGCCGTTTTTGCTCGAACATTAAATGCCTCCAAATGGTATTTAATTAACTTCCCGAGCCCCTTGAAGCATGAAAATCACTTTAAACATGCTAATTTTAGCTCTAACACTGATGATCCACCTACAAATGTGAACTGACGTTCAAAAATAAAACATTTGAAAACGGACCATTTTCCACATTTCTGAAGCATGACGTAATGGGGGGGTGTTATCTCTTTTGTCGAAAATCAGCCGTTTTTGCTCGAACATTAAATGCCTCCAAATGGTATTTAATTAACTTCCCGAGCCCCTGGAAGCATGAAAATCACTTTAAACATGCTAATTTTAGCTCTAACACTGATGATCCACCTACAAATGTGAACTGACGTTCAAAAATAAAACATTTGAAAACGGACCATTTTCCACATTTCTGAAGCATGACGTAATGGGGGGGTGTTATCTCTTTTGTCGAAAATCAGCCGTTTTTGCTCGAACATTAAATGCCTCCAAATGGTATTTAATTAACTTCCCGAGCCCCTGGAAGCATGAAAATCACTTTAAACATGCTAATTTTAGCTCTAACACTGATGATCCACCTACAAATGTGAACTGACGTTCAAAAATAAAACATTTGAAAACGGACCATTTTCCACATTTCTGAAGCATGACGTAATGGGGGGGTGTTATCTCTTTTGTCGAAAATCAGCCGTTTTTGCTCGAACATTAAATGCCTCCAAATGGTATTTAATTAACTTCCCGAGCCCCTGGAAGCATGAAAATCACTTTAAACATGCTAATTTTAGCTCTAACACTGATGATCCACCTACAAATGTGAACTGACGTTCAAAAATAAAACATTTGAAAACGGACCATTTTCCACATTTCTGAAGCATGACGTAATGGGGGGGTGTTATCTCTTTTGTCGAAAATCAGCCGTTTTTGCTCGAACATTAAATGCCTCCAAATGGTATTTAATTAACTTCCCGAGCCCCTGGAAGCATGAAAATCACTTTAAACATGCTAATTTTAGCTCTAACACTGATGATCCACCTACAAATGTGAACTGACGTTCAAAAATAAAACATTTGAAAACGGACCATTTTCCACATTTCTGAAGCATGACGTAATGGGGGGGTGTTATCTCTTTTGTCGAAAATCAGCCGTTTTTGCTCGAACATTAAATGCCTCCAAATGGTATTTAATTAACTTCCCGGGGTGAAGAAACCCTTTTTGAGAACTCAGAGTGAGTAAATTGGCCATTTTCATGCACTTTTAACCATTCCATAAATCTTGTGTTTTGGGCCCCTGGAAGCATGAAAATCACTTTAAACATGCTAATTTTAGCTCTAACACTGATGATCCACCTACAAATGTGAACTGACGTTCAAAAATAAAACATTTGAAAACGGACCATTTTCCACATTTCTGAAGCATGACGTAATGGGGGGGTGTTATCTCTTTTGTCGAAAATCAGCCGTTTTTGCTCGAACATTAAATGCCTCCAAATGGTATTTAATTAACTTCCCGAGCCCCTGGAAGCATGAAAATCACTTTAAACATGCTAATTTTAGCTCTAACACTGATGATCCACCTACAAATGTGAACTGACGTTCAAAAATAAAACATTTGAAAACGGACCATTTTCCACATTTCTGAAGCATGACGTAATGGGGGGGTGTTATCTCTTTTGCCGAAAATCAGCCGTTTTTGCTCGAACATTAAATGCCTCCAAATGGTATTTAATTAACTTCCCGAGCCCCTGGAAGCATGAAAATCACTTTAAACATGCTAATTTTAGCTCTAACACTGATGATCCACCTACAAATGTGAACTGACGTTCAAAAATAAAACATTTGAAAACGGACCATTTTCAACATTTCTGAAGCATGACGTAATGGGGGGGTGTTATCTCTTTTGTCGAAAATCAGCCGTTTTTGCTCGAACATTAAATGCCTCCAAATGGTATTTAATTAACTTCCCGGGGTGAAGAAACCCTTTTTGAGAACTCAGAGTGAGTAAATTGGCCATTTTCATGCACTTTTAACCATTCCATAAAATCTTGTGTTTTGGGCCCCTGGAAGCATGAAAATCACTTTAAACATGCTAATTTTAGCTCTAACACTGATGATCCACCTACAAATGTGAACTGACGTTCAAAAATAAAACATTTGAAAACGGACCATTTTCCACATTTCTGAAGCATGACGTAATGGGGGGGGGTGTTATCTCTTTTGTCGAAAATCAGCCGTTTTTGCTCGAACATTAAATGCCTCCAAATGGTATTTAATTAACTTCCCGGGGTGAAGAAACCCTTTTTGAGAACTCAGAGTGAGTAAATTGGCCATTTTCATGCACTTTTAACCATTCCATAAATCTTGTGTTTTGGGCCCCTGGAAGCATGAAAATCACTTTAAACATGCTAATTTTAGCTCTAACACTGATGATCCACCTACAAATGTGAACTGACGTTCAAAAATAAAACATTTGAAAACGGACCATTTTCCACATTTCTGAAGCATGACGTAATGGGGGGGTGTTATCTCTTTTGTCGAAAATCAGCCGTTTTTGCTACATTAAATGCCTCCAAATGGTATTTAATTAACTTCCCGAGCCCCTGGAAGCATGAAAATCACTTTAAACATGCTAATTTTAGCTCTAACACTGATGATCCACCTACAAATGTGAACTGACGTTCAAAAATAAAACATTTGAAAACGGACCATTTTCCACATTTCTGAAGCATGACGTAATGGGGGGGTGTTATCTCTTTTGTCGAAAATCAGCCGTTTTTGCTCGAACATTAAATGCCTCCAAATGGTATTTAATTAACTTCCCGAGCCCCTGGAAGCATGAAAATCACTTTAAACATGCTAATTTTAGCTCTAACACTGATGATCCACCTACAAATGTGAACTGACGTTCAAAAATAAAACATTTGAAAACGGACCATTTTCCACATTTCTGAAGCATGACGTAATGGGGGGGTGTTATCTCTTTTGTCGAAAATCATCCGTTTTTGCTCGAACATTAAATGCCTCCAAATGGTATTTAATTAACTTCCCGGGGTGAAGAAACCCTTTTTGAGAACTCAGAGTGAGTAAATTGGCCATTTCATGCACTTTTAACCATTCCATAAATCTTGTGTTTTGGGCCCCTGGAAGCATGAAAATCACTTTAAACATGCTAATTTTAGCTCTAACACTGATGATCCACCTACAAATGTGAACTGACGTTCAAAAATAAAACATTTGAAAACGGACCATTTTCCACATTTCTGAAGCATGACGTAATGGGGGGGTGTTATCTCTTTTGTCGAAAATCAGCCGTTTTTGCTCGAACATTGAATGCCTCCAAATGGTATTTAATTAACTTCCCGGGGTGAAGAAACCCTTTTTGAGAACTCAGAGTGAGTAAATTGGCCATTTTCATGCACTTTTAACCATTCCATAAATCTTGTGTTTTGGGCCCCTGGAAGCATGAAAATCACTTTAAACATGCTAATTTTAGCTCTAACACTGATGATCCACCTACAAATGTTGAACTGACGTTCAAAAATAAAACATTTGAAAACGGACCATTTTCCACATTTCTGAAGCATGACGTAATGGGGGGGTGTTATCTCTTTTGTCGAAAATCAGCCGTTTTTGCTCGAACATTAAATGCCTCCAAATGGTATTTAATTAACTTCCCGAGCCCCTGGAAGCATGAAAATCACTTTAAACATGCTAATTTTAGCTCTAACACTGATGATCCACCTACAAATGTGAACTGACGTTCAAAAATAAAACATTTGAAAACGGACCATTTTCCACATTTCTGAAGCATGACGTAATGGGGGGGTGTTATCTCTTTTGTCGAAAATCAGCCGTTTTTGCTCGAACATTAAATGCCTCCAAATGGTATTTAATTAACTTCCCGAGCCCCTTGAAGCATGAAAATCACTTTAAACATGCTAATTTTAGCTCTAACACTGATGATCCACCTACAAATGTGAACTGACGTTCAAAAATAAAACATTTGAAAACGGACCATTTTCCACATTTCTGAAGCATGACGTAATGGGGGGGTGTTATCTCTTTTGTCGAAAATCAGCCGTTTTTGCTCGAACATTAAATGCCTCCAAATGGTATTTAATTAACTTCCCGAGCCCCTGGAAGCATGAAAATCACTTTAAACATGCTAATTTTAGCTCTAACACTGATGATCCACCTACAAAT